>NW_019102023.1:367938-414266 GCF_001856785.1 Myzus persicae | reverse complement strand
TAATTTTTTAAATTTAGTGTTCAGTATTTCGTTCATTTTTTGTTATTCTGTTTTTTTGCGCCCTCTATTGGTCAACGAGTAACGACTGAATTGTCTGATATTGTGTATTTTAGACGTTTTTGGGAACCCTGCACAGTCTTATCAAATATTGCTAGCGGAACATACGTCTTTAATCTTCGTTAAAAAAACATTATATTACAAATTGTATTAAACAATTATGCTATTAGTTACTTGTTTCCATAGCACAACTGCTCAAACTATAAAAAAAGTTAAAGACAATGTACCTATATAAGATATTCATTTAGTCTGTGTCTATTAAGACTTGTAGTATTGTAATGCACTAGGATAATATGGATTAGAACGGTGTATTTCAAAGTAGTAAGTTAAAGTTATTTTATTTGTTTAAATACAGTGAGTTCCGCTTAATGTGATCACTGGTTTATAGAATCAACTGTTTATTATAATCAAAAATGAAAATCCCAAACCAAATTGTATGTTACTAATGTTAAATTGACCTTTTATTAGAATCACCAAGTACCGTATAATTGAATCTCTATATGAACAATCTTTAAGGTTATATGGTTTTTCAAACTGATTAATTTATAAAACCCATTTTATTTTTGAGATTATTATTATGACAGTATATTGTTGTACGTTATTATGTTATTCAATTATTTTTGTGCGTCTTGAACTTGTGTCATTTATTATTGATGTTACATTAAATATGTAATTTTAAATAAATATGTCATTGTACAAAAAGATTGAATCATGAAAAAAATGTTGTAAATGTTTTATTGAATCAAAATGACCTGCACCAAAGTGGTCACATAAAGCGGAACCCACTGTATTATAAAAATTACTGACATCATTAATTTATAGATGGTAAATCAACCTAAATTATTTGTGAATTACTATTATAAATTCAAATTGTATGATTTTTATTTTCCATAAAAATATAATATTATTATATTAAATTTGTGACACATTTTTTATGTCCTTTTATTTCATACATAAGATCATGATGGAGATGAAGAAACATCAAGAAGATCAGTTTGCTAAATTAGCAGTGTTTCTCAGTGAAACGAAACAACCTTTCATCAATGTTCAAACAACTCAGATTACTTGTGCAATGGAATTACTCAAAGTACTGCCAGCTGCACAGGATGCTGTTTTTGAGTATTATGCAAAATTTTTTGACTATGCTATTTCTACGTATTTAAAACAACTTAAAGTGCAGGTATTAAGTTATGGTGTTATTATGTATATTAAGTTATTATGTTTAGTATGTTAATTGTAAATAATAGTTGATCTGAATTGTCCAAGACAACAGTTCTTAAAAAATAAAATGTTTCTGTAATAATAACATTGTTAGTAAACTCATAAAAACATTTTTTTATAGCCATCGTGGGTTGAATCTTCAAGTACATCATCAAGGTTGGAACCTCCAATCATAGCACCAGAAATCATTGAAAATGTGACCAATATAAGAGATGTTCTTTTGCGGCTAGTTGAAGAGGATCACATGGTTTGGGCTCCTGTTGTTTTGCATTGGTCTTATAAGTTGTTAGGTAAATATTAAATATGTAGTATATTACTGATAAAATAATTTTGTTTGTGAATATAAAATAATAAAATGTAATTATAATTTCACAGGAAAAGTATCCAAACATTACAATATGCATGAATTTGCTAGAATGCCTTTAGGAGATATGCTTCGATTTTGGTCTCAGTGTTCAGTTGCTTATATTCTAGTAGATATCAATAACAAGACAATTGCTAAAATGATGAAAGCAGAGGGAGAACGTTCAGTTGATTCCATGATTGGTAAGCATTTGTAAAATGTTTTTTAATCCATCATAATAATTATACTTAAAATGAATGATTGAATAGATAATTGTTTTTTTTAGAAACCATGTTAGGGTATAAGAGTTCGAGTTTTGAATGGGTATTAGCTCAAATTGGTGATAGTTTTCCGTCATTGGTCATTATGGATATGTTACTTTGTGGTATTAAAGAGATGTGCACCACTAAAAAATTCAAACATGTGAGTTATTGTTATCAATTACAATATATCATATTATTTTAACATAATTGTTATGTAATACATCATATAAATATTTATTTGTCCAGACTGAAAAGCTAAATTCTTTTATTAGAATTCTTGATCACCTTTCAATAACATACTTCAACAACATAAAAGATGTTGTGTTCAAGTTATTCAAGGTTTGTAAACAGTAAATTAAATTTTAATATTAAAATGATATTTAAATAACAAATAATTTTTGTTTATAGTTAAGTCTTGGTGAAGAATACCAAAAAATGACTGTTGAAAATGCTGCTATAGTTCCTTTTCTTTTGCACATGGCGATGTGTTCATCAACATTACTCAAGTCAATGTTATGTGAAAATTTAACTCAAAGTAAGAGTTAAATTATACCTTTATATAAATAAAAATATGATATGGTTTAATATTTTAGTATGATCACAAAATTATTAAAATACATTAAAGTTGTGCTCAAAATAAAATTGTTTTCTGTTATATAATACTTTTGGATGTGCTATTACACTTCTGGATCATAATACTACTATTGATTTTTAATGATTCAATAAATTGTTTCAGTCATTCCAGAGGTACTAAATAAATTATTACCGTTATATCCACAGTGGAAAAAATATTTTGATGAACAATGTAGTTTGCTGGATATTATGGTACAAGTATTGTTGAATGCTGATCGAGGAATTAAGCATGTTTTAAATTTAATATTTCAATTAATTGATTGTGAAGATCCAAAATTAAAAATTCTAAAAACTGGCGCCCAGACATTAATTGGTAAATGAGATTAATAATTACTACCTTATTTATTTATTTTTTTTATTCAAACCTTATTTGTGTTTTATGTTAAGAACTGTTTCTTGCTGAACTTGAATATTCACTGAGAACAAACCGCACTACCCCTCCAATAGTCAAAGCACTAGTAACAAATTTACATTCAATCAAACCATATTTATTGTCAACAAATATAAATGTTGCTCAGCCGGCTGCAAGGCTCTTAAGTTGTATTGGTTAGTAATCCTAATATGGTTCTAAATTATACTTAATAATTTAAATATTTTTCATTTTAGCTATTAGGGACCAGGAGTGTTTGTTGCCATATATAGCAACAATGTTAATTGAATGTGAAAATAGTACACAACTGGAGACGCTAGTAGAAATTCTGTCGTTTGGTGTCAACATGGCTCATTTTGATGGAGGCTTAGTTTACGCTTTGGTTAAAACTGATGTTTCTCTATCCAATGTTTGGAATAATTTAAATACTCTACTGAGGTAAATTATACTATAATTATTGCATTATATATAATGCCAGTAGTTCACCTAACTGTTATATAATTAATTTTGATTTCAGTTTAGAATCTGATCCACCCGAGGGTATTTCGTTATATGGTGTTTCACTGGCGGTAGTATCTCATTTGGACATGATATGTCGATCAATGATTGAATGTTGTCATAGCGGAGACATGCATTCTGCTCATTTATTGTCATCAATTTTATCTAAAATTGCTGCAAAGTTATGCATGAAAGAAATGTCTGTACCTAAAGTTTTATACTGTGTAAAAGCAGCTGTATTATATTTCTTCACTTGTCTTTTTAAAGAAAAAGGTTTGTTTACAACTTCTTGTCATATTTTGTTATAATTAACATTCTTTCATTTTTATTATAGATGAGATGTTTAAGCTGAAAGCATGTCTTCGAATGAATAAATTTGTTAATACTGTTAGTTATCGGTCATCAATAGCTAGAACAGCTGCTATGAAATATATTTTGGATGGTGTTTTTAAGGAACCGTTTTCATTGTTATTTGTCATGCCTGATAATCGACGTAATGACTATATAATTCAGCCGCTTGAAAAAACTTCATTAATGGGATCATTTCTTCAACAGGTATACAATTATAATTGTTGAAATTGAAAATTGAATAATGATTGTATAAATATTGTTTGTTTTTAATCGTAAAGGAATTCAATTTAATGTTTGGTGAAGAAATAAGTATTAAATTTGACAAAGATGAATTACATCCAAAATATAAAACCCCTGTTTTTGATGCTAAAAGTGTACAATTCAATGAACAGCGCCTTGTTTCATTTTTACGTTCTTGTTATTCGTCCGATGAATGCTATTCATTTGAACCAACATTGGACACTGTAGTATCTCTAGCACTATTAGTTGTTCAGTTTGTATCACCAGATGTAATGTACAATGGTTTGCCCTGGCCTGATGAAGATTTTACAAAAGTAAAATAATGAAAACTTGTAAAATTTGATTTTTACCTAATCAATACTAATTTTTCACTTTTTACTGTTTAGGTTACTATTGAAAGAGATGTTCATATTTACCACACAATC
This sequence comes from Myzus persicae, assembly GCF_001856785.1. Lineage (NCBI taxonomy): Eukaryota > Metazoa > Arthropoda > Insecta > Hemiptera > Aphididae > Myzus > Myzus persicae. The sequence continues at coordinate 409,865 of NW_019102023.1, read as the reverse complement.
ACTACTAAACCAATCCTCTGGACAATACTTGGAATATTGGCCGGTCATCGCCCGGCACTTTGCTATTGTTCAGTCCTGTTAAGAGCAGTTTGTGCATGTTTGATAAATCATTGGGGCGCAGTTAACCATACTAAGGGAAAGTCCAAGGATAATCTACAATTATTGGATGATACTGTGAAACTATTAAATACTATGTCACTAGGTCAGCTTTTACCTAAACCATTAGACGTCTTGGGTATTATTGTTCCAGAACTCACACCACAACAAGTAAATAATTTTCACTACTATCATGTTTATTTATATCATAGAAGCATAAAATATTGTTTGAAATCATAGATACTGATAGTGTTACGGGATTGCGTTTGGACGTACACTAGAGATCATATTCCAGCACCAGCTCTATTTTTACGAAATAATATTGGTGGTATGTGGAGGGACACAACAACCGTCACTGTGCCAAAACCATACTCAGATTCCTTAAGGCTCACTATGATTGAAAATATATCTCAATTTGGTGATTTATATGCCAGACTATTTACTAACAATAAACAACAGTCTATAGAAACATAATACATTACAATATTATATCAAATTAACTATTTATGCATTGTGTACATTTGTATTATATAAAAGCTATTTTACTTGTCAATGATTTTTTAATATATAGTTTTTATATTTTACATCTTTCTATGATTACAATTGAACATATTTTTTTAAATTTTAACTTTCAAGAGTACCACCGTTATTAAAAAGTATTTTTTTTTGGTTCACCAAATTTACTTTTATTTATTATATTAGAAAAATCTTTATTTAATTTATGAATGTACAGCAGAATCCAATTAATCCAAATCCCACTATCCAGGACTTTGCTTTATCTGAACAGCATAGTTAAATAATACATACAATGAGTATTTTAGTATTATCAAAAAAATAATCGTAATAACTAGTTATTTTATATTTTGTGAGACCCACCATGTTTCATTATATCTTCTATGCTAAATAATTTTTGTATTTTTTAAATCTATCATACACATTTTTTTTTCAGTACAGAATATACCTTGATAATATATAATACCTTGGTTTAATTTCATAGATTATTTTTTTTAATTTGGACAACCGAGAGCCCCAATTAATGTGGATTAATGAGGTTCTACTTTATATGACTATTTGATAAAAAAATGTTTTTTGGTTTGGTGTAAGAATTCTAGTTTTCCCTCATCCTTTTTCTGTTTTTCCCAATTATTTTGAGAATACCTATACTGGAATTTCTTAATTTTGATCTCCCAAATGTTTTAACTAGATTTACTTTGCTACCAGAAAAAATATTGAAATTGAAAATCAAAACACTTTTTCTAATATGGATCATGTAAACTGTACTCATACACAAAATAATATATATAATATTATTATCTGATTAATTCAACTAATAACTATTACAATATATAAACCATTTGTCAAATTACTTAAAATTTAAAGTTCAATTATTTTGGTAAGTAATTTGAAACCACAAGTTAGGTACCTACCATGATTATAAATGACTGTAGAATGTATTCTTTATAATCTCCGGGTCTACTGAACCGATTTTGAAAATTTTTTTACCAATGTAAAGCCACATTATTTGTGAGTGTCGTAGGGTATATATTAACCCGATAATTGAGAAAACTTTTTTTTGGTAGTCGGATTTGCACATTAAGTCAGAGAAAAAACAGTCGAACGAAAACGTTTCTTACAAACACTTCCTTAACGATGAGAGAGATATGATTGAGTTCTCGAAAAAGTTGTGGAATTTGATAATGCCTACAAAAAAGTCATCGACACTCGACAGCATATGTTTAAGACACTAAAAGTAGTTAGGTATTATGTACGTAAAAAAGAATCCCTATTTCCCATGGTCACGGCATCATGCGTGAACGGCTGGACTGTTTTCAATAATTCTTTTCTTGTTATATTTGTTATTGCTAGGAAAAGTTTCTTATGGAAGAAAAAATCAAGAAAGTTGCACGGAAAATTAGTTATTAATTCAAATAAAAGTGTAAATCGGGCAACTTGGTAAATTGAGTCCCGGGGAAAAACAGGTAGTAGGTAAGTTGAGTCCGGGGAAAAATAAGGTAGTTGGTTATTTGAGTCCCCGGGAAAAACGATTTATATGCATTTTAAATTTAAAAATATGCATGCAAACATGCACTAACATCAGAATATGCAAAAATATACACTATAAAATTTTTATTTGTGATTTGTGGACATTCATTGACTGCATGTATATGATTTTGAAATAATAATTATCAATTATATAATTATATTTTTCCACAACGATACACTCTTAACAACACCAAAGCATTCACAGTCAATAAAAGTCGATAACTTTAATTAATCTAAATATTATATCCTTATATAAATAATATTTACTTACTACCATTTTTTTCCCGGGACTCGACTTACCTACTATCTGTTTTTTCCCGGGACTCAATTTACCGCTTTCAAAATGTACCAAACTTATCTTGGACTCAATTTACCTAGCCCTTAATTACACATAAATTGTACGACACGGCGGCCCGCAGATTTCCAGCTAGGTACCTGTAACCTGACCTTTTTGCCCGTCACATTATGTGTTTGATTGACGTAGCACGTAGATATGAATTGTTCTAAGATATAAAATTAAACAATCTATTCATCTATTCTTAATTTAGCAGTTGAAATTCGTATTTTTTTTTGTGTTATGTATTTGGTTGCCGTTGGTGAATCAGGCAGATTAGGTTTAAGCATGTATCAAATCGAATTTTCGCACATTGTCTATGCCAAGGTGGAGTTGCACTTATAGCCGCTCATTAGCGTGTCCACAGTAAAATAAAAAATACAAATATTACAAATTAAGACATATTATTCATATAGACTATAGAGTATGCATCTAGCGGGGTCCGCGATCCACCATAAGTGGATTGCCTACCCAATAACATACTGTTCGCATCGAATCTAGGAAAAAAAATCCCCGGAAAAAAAATCCTCGGAATAAAAACCCCCGGATAAAAAATCCCCGGAAAATAAATCCACAGGAAATAAAACCCCCGGAAAAAAAATCCCCCAAGATATACCTAGCTGTTCTAAAATAATAATAATAATAATATACGATAATTTAAAAAAATATAAAATTTGAATGATAACTATTATAATATTATCTTGATCACACAGCTAGATTACGCAAAAATTAAAAATAATTATGATAATAATGAACAAATCACATAGCGTATAAAATAAAAATAATATCTATTTACCTATATAATAAAAAGGTAATCAGTTCTCTTGAGTATGTTATTACTCACAGAGTCACAGCTGTCAAAAATTTCCCAAAGTAAATTTTGCAAACCTTACAAAGCAAACTTTGGGGATTTTTTTTCCGGGGATTTTTTTTTTCTGGGGATTTATTTTCCGAATACCGTTTGCATCACCAGTCACCACAAGAGTCTCGTATTGAGTTGGTATTTTTAATGGGCAACGAAGTGCACGGGATTAGCTAGTAATTAATAATATAGATAAAACATGGGACTACTAACTGAATATCTCTAATGGAATAATACATATTTCCATCTTCATTTTTAAAATGTTACTCATTTCTATTGTTATTGGGTAAGAACTTGTTAGTTTATTCCTAGTTGTACCTACATATAAAATAAAGTTTCGATCAATCGAAAACATTTTTTTTGTTATCTCATTATTTTTGTTAACTTAAGTTGATCTTTTTAATTTTCAGTATTAGAAATAAGTTTAAGAAGTGTTATATTATACATGTAGCTCACGAATCAGTAAATAATCTAGACAAAAAAAAATATTGATTTGAACAAAAGTTATTTCATTTGTCAGGTCTTCCTGTACACTCTGTACATGTCATAATATGCAAGTTATAAAAATTTGGCTTTTAAATGTAGAAAAATTGTTTCACCCTCCCAAAAATATTATAAATTGTCCATAAGGGCGTTTATAGGCCTTTCTATGGAAAAGATTCTGACGCAGTGCCTGCCTGTAACTGTAGTTTAAACTGATAACTGATTTAAGCGGTATAGTAGGATACCTAACCGACGATTTGTAATGTACACGATGCACATTATCATTTTGCGTTCAGCTTTGTGATCCAATTTTTTTCTTAGATCGATCCTATTTTTAAACCTACGATATTATACACGTTCTCCCTCCACCATTTTCTCCTGTAATGGCGTTTTATAGTGTCTATTTATAAGTTTGTCCCGGCGCAATGTGCCCCACAATCGCACGTCTCAGTACAACGCGACGATCTGCCCAACCATCATGGTTAAACAATTGATCAAGGTAAGACAACACGCGATTTATATTATTATTGTGTTTTTTAAAACGTAGTAGGCACCTTCGTCACCTAGTCTGGCACCACACCGAATAGAAAACGCCGTCCAAATAAATTAGATTATTTTATAAGCGTTTTGTCGTTAGGGTAAAAAGGTACCTCCGAAATGTCTTCCTTCTACAAAAAAATCATATTTACTAGGGTACCATAATTATCAATACACAGACTATAGAGTAAATTAATTAAGTAATTTTTAATAGATATAAAAGAAATGGCAATAACATCAATAAGTGATAACCATCAAAGCTTCAGATTTTTTTTGACTGATTAAGAACATTGTTAAACGTCTACCACAATCGTCATATTTTGTGTTATCGATTATAATTAGTAGTATTATAATTTATTAATTTATAACCACATGTATTACGGCCTGAAGAGGCTCTGCAGACGGTTAGGTTAAATACTCTAAACGTAAACAAAGTTCGAGACTTTTCTATAATTTGTTTTAATCAATTATATAAACAATGTTTAGCAAAATCATAATTTAAATGGGGATGAACCAAGGATCTGCGATTGATATGAGATAAAAGTGTAAAATCCTAACCGAATTAAAACCCAACGGGGGCATGTATGGGTGCAATACCAACTCGTAACTATAGATTTCAAATTGTCTTGCCCAATAATACTTTCACAGAGTGATTTTTTGGACACGGTCGTTCATTCAGATTTTAGATCTTCAAATTCTCAAGTTGAATGATTTAAGTTTTTCCACTAATGATTGTTTAAAATGCAGATGATTATTTCAAAATCGGCGTTATATTCAAAGTGAAATTCTAAGTAGTAGTTTCCAATTCTTAGTCGTATAGGAGGACAGTTTTTCCTAGGTATTACATTAGTACTATTGTATACCTATATACAATTGTTTTTTTAAAGTGCTGTCTGTCATATTGTTCAAAATACCATCTTGAGAATATGCTATAAAAAACATCCAACTCTAATATTAAGTATACATTTAAAATTGTTTTTCATAGTGATGAATGATGATGAACAGTATACATATTACATATAAGGCATAGGTAATGTACAACGAACATAATTATTAGGAAGGTGCCGCCTACCACCTAGTTTTAGAGTTATTAATATTGTACTCAATATTGACAAAATGACAACAGACCAGTGTCACAGGACAGTTATCCTTGAGGCTAGAAGGCCATAAAAAATCTGAGGATATTTGAAAATATTAGATACTATCGATGTTTACAAATCAGGATTCGGATAAGCGCTGTAAAAAAATTTTTAATGTTACTCGATTGACCCCAAATTCGGTGTTTCAGGTGGAGGAAGACCCTACGGTCGGCAGGTACGTGGCCGCCAATGTGGACTTGGCCGCGTGGCAAGTGGCGCTCGTTGAACGGCCGCTGATTCGGGGCCCGTCTCAGGTCACCCGGCCGGTGTGTTTGGGATGCCTGAAGTCGATTACCGCGGACTCAGCGACGAGGTGCGAACGATGCGGTTGGCCTATGTGCGCGGATAGCAACTGTTCGGACGACGAATGGCACAAGGCCGAATGCGACTGGACAGTGACGCGGAGGAAGCAGAAGGTGGGTGCGAGGGACTACGTGATGGAGTTACACATTTTTACCGGATTCCGCCAGTGGAAAACGGAAATGTACCGTTAACTTTTTTGAAGAAAAAAAATTCCTTAACAATATTTCACTGATTTTATATAGGTGTAGGATATGTAGTAGGCACCTATATATAAAACAACATGATCCGTTTAACCTATATACTTTGCATATATTTTATTAGTTTTTTTTAGATAGATACAAAAAAATAAAATTTGTAGACATTTGTGTTCCGTTTCCGATGATGAAATTATAAGAATAATACACATTATATTGTTGATGAACAACTTGAAAATTAGTTATTAACAGGATCATGAATATAGTACATTTTTCATTTTTAATATTGTTCTTGGCACTTCCTGGTGTTATAAATATAAAAATAATACATTTTTAACAATAGTAGTTGGCGAGTTGTTGACTGTAAAGATTAAAAAGTACTTGTAATTATTTAAGCCAGATGTAAAATGTGTGGAACAAGAAAACAATCCAAAAATTACATAACGCTTATACTTGCAAGTTATTAAAAGAAAACAACGCGACAGGTTATATTCATTATGGTTTATGAGTTGTAAATTTAAATAAAAAGCCTATTTTGTCATGACACTTATAGGTATACAATTACTTACTATTTTCTTAAGTTTTATCTACGTGTCTTAAGATTTTGACGCCTCCTTGAAATGTGCAGTCCGGGTTCGATGTCCCCTCCCCCCCAAAAAATGTATCTATATAAATGTTAACAGATGACTATTTTGTATACGGATATATTGTGATAATGTACTCCGTCCTGCTGTAGGTAGAAATCAAAGACTTCACGAACCCACATCCTAGCTATCAGTCGATTACGGTTATCAGGTGTATGTACCAGAAGCACAACAACCCGGAAGTCTGGGCCAAGCTAACCAAGCTGGAGTCCCACTGCACCAGTCGTCGTGGCGGGTCCAAGTTCGAAGCGGACCGCATATGGATTGCTGACCACTTGAGTAGGTTTTTCAAACTAGACCCGACAGAATGGCCGGTTGAAGAGATACTCCGAGTCTGTGGGATCGTGCAGGTCAACGGACACGAAGTGCCGCTCACCGATCCACCGTACGTGGCCATCTACGACGCGGGCTCGATGCTGGAGCACAGCTGCGTGCCCAACTGCTCCAAGACGTTCACGCGTGACGGCCACCTGCTAATCAGAACTGCGGCCGCGGCTGTCGAGAGCGGTGGACACCTGTCCATCTCGTACACGGACGTGCTATGGGGCACTGCACAGCGGCTCGCTCATCTGGCTGACACGAAATTCTTCGTCTGCAAGTGTCCTAGGTGTTCCGACCCCACAGAACTTGGAACGTACTTTAGCGGAGTCAAGTGTACCACTGAGTGAGTTAGTTTCTTTATAGTATCTACGCAACCCGCTATTAAATAAGCTGGGCTAATAATTATACCTGTAAAATATGAAGATATACATGCATGTTTCTAGCGCCCACTAGATACGTAATTTTGATTTTTCGGAAACGAGTGCCGAGTGAATTTCAAAATTAGATTCGGATATTTTGGAATAGTTAAATTTTTATAAAAAAAATTTGGAAAATGTACATTTTTACTGGGAAATATTGTATGGTGATATAGTATATTATATTATATAATACTAGCTGACCCCTTGTACTTCGTTAAACGTTAAAAATAATAATTGTATATGATTCATTCTTTGTTCAATTCGTTCGTTAATATTCGGTGTACCGAATGGTGTTCAAAACTTTGTTTTACTATGTCTATTATTAACTGTAACCAATGATAACTATAATTTATAAATAAAAAAATAATTTTTGATTTCAATTGACCATCGTGTATGTCAAAATCTTTGTGCAAACTAAACTTAAAAGTTCGAATTTTGGACAATTCTTTTTTAGTACGCACTTACATGGTAGTACGGAGATATCGTGAACATTTCAAGTTATAAGCTATCATTGTTTAGTTTCTATTTTTCTAAGTTGTTCAGTTAGGGCACGTTTGATTATATTATGGCCATCACACTCAGTGTTGCCCATGCCAAATAGGGGGCCCCTGAGGCTTGCTGATGATTATGCGAGCAGTATATTATCAAAACCCCGCTAGGTGAGTACGCAAGAGGCTAATTTCCGACTCTTAAGTTTCAAAGTTATACTAAGTCTGTTGTTTTTACTTAATCTAACCTACGGAAGATAACAGCTGATTGGAAACAAATATAAAATGTGCCATCGCTTGTCCAGTGGTTTTTGATATAGCTATATAAACTAATTTTGCCCGGGAAATAATGATTAATTAATACAAAACACGGCGTTATATCGATATATCTCATATAGTCATTTTAATTGTTTTAAGATAGGTATAATTTGTTTATTCAAGTACATAAGTGTGCTAATTTGGTGCATGCTTTTATCTCATCTACCGAGTAACATTTTGCAAACATTTATGTAAAAAAAAATACTTATTTTTAATTTTTATCTACAATCAATGGAAACTATTTAAAAACAAAAAAGAAATTTCCAATTTCCATCGTGAATCTGATGAAATGCACATTTCAAAAAATATTTTATTATAGCACATCTATCGCATTGGAGGAACCATCACTATTCCAAATTTAAGGTTCCAACGTTATAGTTTTTGAGATGTAATGATGAGTGAGTGACTGGTATTTGGCTTTTATATGCATAAAATATAGAGATAAATAGATTTATAATTTATTGTGCATAAGTGTTATTCAACTAAAAAATTCAAAAGTTAAGAAAAATAATGATGATAGTCATATGATGTGCAAAAAACGATTTAAATACAGTAGGTAATTTACTATATTGTTACCGATAATATTGTTATGTATCACTTAGGTAATAAAATGTAAAATATAGCTTTTGAACGATCGTACCGTTTTTACATGCGAAATATAATATATAAATGTCTTATGTGTTAAACTCGTTCGCCTTTTCAGAGACTGTATGGGATACTCGTTGCCGAACGTCCATCCGTCTACCGACGACCCGTTCGACATCGCGTGGACTTGCAACTTTTGTTCCACGGTCGCTGACCCAAACCAGATCGAACTCTCGCTGTCCCACGTGGGCCGAGATATGGCAGCGATGAACCGCCGCGATCCTAAACACTGCAGCATGTTCCTTGACCACTACGTGTCGGCCGGCGACTTGCATCCCAACCACTATTACTTCACCGAAGTCCGCCTGAACTTGGCACAACTCTACGGGCAGATGGAAGGACAGCCGCTGGACACGCTGTCTCCGGAACAGTTGAGTCACAAACGTGAGCTGTGTCTGAAGGTCTTAAAAGTAGCGGACGTGTTGTTCCCAGGTGAGATTTGAAAACTGCTGTTTTGTACTTTTGCGTACCTATTATAGTTATATGTCGTATTCCGTATACGATATTTGTAATTGTTTAATTATCATTATTACTGTCGTTTTTGTTTCGGTAGCCGAATGCCGAATTCGGGGCGCCTTGATGTTCGAGTTGCACGCAGTAATGGCGGAAGACGCTAGGAGATCCCAGCATGACACCAATGCCGTAATGGAGGCTCTGTTGGTGAGTTTTCGCGTGCGTTTGGTTGTTTGTCTCAAGCGTAGCTTATTACAAATTATTATATAGATATTTAACAATTATAGACTTTAATGGTATGTATTATTTTTCAAACAGAGATCCAAGTTTTATCTAGAACAAGCCGAAAATTTGTTGAAATATGAACCGAAAGAATTACCCGAAGGTCAAATGGCCGCCCAATGCGAACAGAACGCCATAGACTTGGACTTGTTGTTAAAAAAATTACACGAATCGATTGGCAGCGCACCCATGTGATGATTTGCCTTTATATCAGGAGTTTTTCCGACCATCGAAGTCGTATAATATTATTGTAAATTCAACATATATATATTTTATATTATAATATATTTTGTAACTGATGCAAATAATTAAAAAAACTATAAAATTATAATATATATATAAAATAGTTAAAAATCCGTGTCAAAGTTTATTCTTATTGTCATCGCCTTCTCCCAAATATTGTTGAGCGATATCGTCGTTGGCTGCGACGTTCGGCGCGCTTACCATATTTTCTTTTCTTAATAGCACCTGAAAATCCGAGTTCATTATAGGTAACTGTAACTACGAGGTAGTAGTCTGTACGACTCATATTTACTTAACATGTTCATACAAGTACAATACGTATTTGTTTCGTTTTATACTCACCTTCGAATGATGAGGACCTCGGATCCAAATGTTTTTCTCGTAAGCCAGCCTAGTCAAGTTGACTGCGTCCAAAATCTAAAAATCCACGTTAAACATAAATGATGAATCGCGTATAAGCTTGTTTTCAACTTTGTACGTAAATACGTAGGTATAGCTATAGTAATTAATAATAATATGAATAATATGATATAAGTGTACTGACGTCGTCCGCAGACCTCGACACCGCGTCCGTAGAAGTCTCTTCGTTTTCAGCGTTTTCGTTTTGTTCAAGTTTCATCAGTTGCATATATCTGAATCATTCTATCACTGATAAGTGAGTTAATCGGTATATAATTATAACAAACGGCCATCGCCCAACCAGCTCACCTCGATGTCTGTATGGAGGCTCTCTCGTCTGCGAAGTCCGTCGGAGGATTTTCCAGTTCCCAGTGTCGGCTACAGGACGAGCACCGGCATTCTTTGATCAGCTGTACACGTTTCGTGTGATTCGACCCATCGCTGCACTTCAGTTGTACCTACGGTTTATAGGTAGGTTATAATTATTTTATAGATAAAAAGGAACTTAATTTCCCGACTCCCGAGCGTGTATCATTACAATGCACGAACACTGTAGGTACCAGGCAAAACCGAAAGTAGACTTTTTTCTATTTTATTGGTAACATTTTAATATTTTCAGTAGCATTGATTTCATATTTCGTAGCAGAATATTATTTTGAGAATATCTCTAAATAATATTTATTTAATTGCTATCAAAAAGTTAATCATGAGGTAGAATTATATAGCAACAGAAAGTACGTATTGATTGCTTCTTAGTGCCTCAGTGCTTGTATAATAATTTATATTTCTCGTCATGCTCACAGGAATCCATAGCGTGTTTACGGGTTGGCACGAGTCGCAGTACGAGTTGACTTCATCGCCGTTGTTGGTAGGAACCGTCCTCGGTATGGAATAACTGAAACATGCACCCAGGCAAACGAGGTTGTCAATCTCCACGGGATCGCAATCGACGTCGGATATGACTTGTTTAATGGGCGTGCTCGTGCACCACGAATGCTTGTCCGGGTACAAAACTATATTGTGGACCTATATTGCGGATAGTAGTTCAATAATTGCATCATTCACGGGGCAAGTTTAAAGTATTATTATTTATTTATTTATTTATTTATTTATTTATTTATTTATTATACAAATATTTAACGTCAATTCATGTATCGCGAGGTGTATTGTTACACGGCAGTACCACACGTACCTTGTGTCGTCTGAGAGTATAATTATTATAACTGTTCGACCCGACTTCAGACGCTCGTACGCCGAACACCAGCACAGATGTGTATAGCAAATAATTCATGACGGTCTTTTCGACATTTAAAGAGTTCGGGACCATTTGAAAACCTATTTATCCTTAAATGTACCTGTTAAAAAAAAAATACAAAATTAACTAAATACAACAGGTTACTCCGTCACGTGTTAGTCGTATGCATAATAATTATAATAAGGTTTGTGCACCGTATTACCGTGTGTCCATGTACTGCTGCAGAATGCAGATCACAGTAGGAATGTTTGTATAATAATATCATCTATATCTACTAAATCGAATGCGATTCGAAAGAATATATGCATAGTTAAACTTCCCCCCACGGAAACCTCTAAATAGCGAACACCTCCGATGCATCCATTAAACAATTCATTTTTTTTTTTTTGAAATATACAAGTTTTGACTTTTAGGCCGTTAGCTTGCGTTTAAATCATTATATCATTAGGCCATATAGGTACAACCCGCCATCCAGTAACGACACACAAGACGATACCATACGTCTCGAGTATAGCGTCATTCATCCATAGTATTAGTTCTTTTGCTGCAGAGCCGTATCATTCACGTAATATTTTGGCAGGTAGCCACGTGAAAAACGACGGGCGACGGCTACGGGTTGAGGTAGGATAATATTAATCACGAGATGAACGGGAGGCTCAGTGAATGAATCGAATCTCGTTACTAGATATACATATTACATATATATTATAGGTACCGTATTTTATATACACATTTACAATAAACATAATACAGCTGTGCCTTGCGGAATTAATCTAAACGATTTGTGATGTTTTTAGAGCCCGGCGTCGAATATCACTGCATTATTTAAATTTTTCAAAAACGGGTGTATGTATGGGCATAAGTATATTATGAGGTACATTATAATTATGATGTCTGTACAAACGGAAATTTGCTTTTATTTTACATAATTATTTCACACTCGGAATGAATTAATAAAAATATATACGAGCCGGTTATACCGGGGATCATCGACCTGGAGTAAATCTACTTTTGGCAACCGTCCAAAGTCTTCTCTCGAGAAATTGTTCCATTCATGACGATTGCAACTAATTACGACTGGAGGAAAGGTGACGGACACGGTATAAGCTCCCCCGGCACTGTTTACCGTCATAAGCACAGACCAACCGGTTTGCTTACTGATTAGCATACACGATTTTAATCTTACCAATGATTAATCGTTACTTCTGGGCATATTTATTTAAACTGTGTTATTTCCAAGACAACGTCATTTACGTATTATATACCCATTCCTAACTTGGGATGATAATAATCCAAAATCGCAACTAAAAAATCATCTTTTTGGCGAATAGTCTAGATGAAAACATTGGACAATAATATTTTTTCTTATGTTATACAGCTATTTCTATTCTCCCGAAAGTCCAATAGAATTAAGCTAGTTAAACAGGCTTAGTTCAATAATAAAAATATCTTTACAGTTAAATAGTAAAAAAAGTTTTTTGGTTAGTTAACCTACTTCAAGAGCGCAGATCTACCAACGACGGGTCTCGAATAAAGTACTGGAATGGTGGGAGGGATAAACAACACATACAAATAATATTATGAAGCTTGAATATTTTTAAACAAATAACTATTATATCCATAACTATTGCATTTGTTGTTAAATAATGATTTATGTATATAAATAATTGAATTATAAAATGAATATGACATGTGTAGTTAGTCCTTGAGCTTTTGAGTGTCTTATGCCCCTTGCCCCTTGGACCTGCATTGACACCTACATAAATCGATATCAAATAAGAGTTAAGAAAAAAAGAACCTAGTTTAAAAAAACTAAAAACAAAAATTAAATAACTATTAAGATATCCATATTTCCGATTTCATCTACTATTTATCTAATAATTAAATAACTAGCAAATATCAAAAATGAAATCGAAATGGTTTTTACTAAACATTTAATACTGCCCATTGGATATTACCACATTGTTATCGTTATGTAAGGAATATATGAATCTGTTGTTGAAATATTTCACAACTTCAAGTCAAGTTATAACTTATAATATTAAATAAATAAATGATTTTATTGGAATGTTGTACCTACTTCAAATTGACTAAATACAAATTCAGAAAATATTATCTTAGTATATTTAATTAAATAAATAATCTTTTTAAGTATTAAAATTTTTGCCTATCAAAATATTATAGATCATACAAATTATAGGATATTGATGAATTAAAATAATAAACCATTCAAAATATAATTTGTTTTTGTGAGTAACAACATATGTACTATTTTTTTTCTATTTTATAGATACACAAAATCAGTTTTTTTACATATTTTTTATGAATTAAGAATAAATTAAAAAAATTGATATTGATTGAGAGTGAATTCGGAGCTTAATAAATTATTAGTTTACCCAAGCAATTAGGTAATTAAAATATCGCAAATTAAATAAATATGTTGAACAAGACTATACTATAATTTATAATATATATATAAATCCAAATAAATATCATCTTAAAATATAGTAAAAATAACATCTGATCCTTATAAAATTTAAATTGTATAATATTTATTAATATTGTATATTATACTTACGGGAAGCACAAATTTTCCGAGAACTATATACACCAGCTCAATTGAGTTCACAAACTGGCTGAATCGCCATGATTTTCTTGTCTACATGTGAAAAAAAAACTCCCGTAGCTGAACGGTGGGGGTATGTAACTACGAAACATGTTGCTAACCGAGTGACCTGCTGCTAATTTCATTTCCATTTTAATATTCATTATTTTACTAAATAAATATATAGGTATATCATATATATAATATACACACAGGGTGTATTTGGAGGATTTAAGTATTTAATTATAATTTATATAACAATCATAATAAATCGATTGTTGTCAAATCCTCCAGAGCCACGTTCCCTATATTATTAAGTGTATTATGAATCACGAGCCCGAGCTATTCTGAAAATCAAAATTTTTTTGCACAAATATTTAGCAACGTAATTAGTATGACTTTGCAAGACCAAAATTAGAATTCGCACGAAATTATTCAATACTCAACTAGCTACATCCAGTTTCATAGTTTTGCCGTTTCACCAGCCCAGCACCAAATCGAAATCTTAAGAATTTTGAAAATTTTTTTAACCAATAATTGACCAAAATTTTAATTATTGACTTCCCTCTCATTAATACCTATATTTGGAGAAAATATTTGACTTGTAATTTTACAAACTAGAGGTTTAGCTGGTACAGTAAATTTGAAGTATCTATTAATTGAACACCTATAGGTACATGTATTAATTATTGTAATTCTAAATAGCTGTAATCCCATTTATTTATAACAACATTTTTATTTATTGGTTCATAATAAGAATATTATTGTTCTGAAATAAACATAGAAAAACTGTGCATATTAATAAACAGTAAAAAATCTCAATAATTTAAATAATATTTGATATGATTATATAATTTAAAATTATAAACTATTTTGGTTAATATCAAATCACAGAGAACGGCTGGTCCGACACGCGTAGCTAATTTTTTTTCTAAAATATTTGTAGTCCGAACGCGATTTTTACTGCAAAAAAAAAATTGGGAAAAACTGATAGGCCTTTTTCCATATAAATGATTGCCACTGGTTACATATTAGTTACTACCTATTAGTTACTATAGATGTTAAGAATGCTTGCGACAAAGGTGTCCCCAATAATCATGGTAGTTGCCTATTTAAGAAATCATTGGGCGTAGTCGACCTCAAAAATTACATTACGAAATAATACAGACATCTATTTATAGTATTTGTTAGTAACTTATTTCTTATACATGTTTGAATCCCAATAGGTACTTGGCGTAATATTATATTTAGCGCCGTAAAATATTTTAGGTAGGCAGCCCTACGTTTTTGTTCGGTCAAAATGTCTTGCGCTTTTTAATCGAGCTGTGCCGTATTCTAATCTATAGTATTCGCTTATATTATACTACTATATTATAAGTCCTATAATTTAGTGATAGTATCAAATTATTATAAATTATTATGATTTGTCCACATAAATAAATGGTTCCTAAAGGTTAAGTATAAATGAATAAGACTATAATTGATCGGATATAATAGTTTTAATCTATAATTTTGATACTTGGTCTCTATATTTTTAAGTTTTTAACCCGCGCTGGTTTAACCGAAGTTAAAATACTCAACAACTAATGTACTCTTTTCAATCGATTCCTTTGAACTAGGACTTTGGTGGTATTTATAGTTTATTTTTTCAATTTCTATACCTATGTAGCTAAAAGGTACCTTACATATGAATATATTTTTGTTTATTTATGGGGTTGACATTGGTTAAATATCGTTGTTGACGGGAACAAACCTACTATGTAAAAAAGTGTAGTTTTCAGGAAACACAAAAAACTTTTTTAGTAAAAAAATCACATAGGAGTTATTTCATAAACGATTTATAGTTGGTAACACATTGAAGAATATTTCTACGATAGAGATAGCACATATAGAAGGTATTTCATAAATTATGTATTGTAGTTAACACTAGGTAACATATAGGAGAAATTGTTTATTATTTTTCATTAATTCGACAATGCAAATCGCATCCCGTCAACGACCATATTTTTTTGTATTTATTTTTCGAAAGTAACTCCTGCGAGGGCAGAGGGTGCAGTATAATATATAAGTTTTAACAACATAATATGAATAGGTACATTTTCAAGCATAACACAGAAGAATAAACTAAAAACAAAGTAACAGTTTTTCAACTTACTATTATCATAGAAAAACAAATCGAAGTCAGATGGATTATCATTAAAATATTTTAGAATTCTACTGGTGGAACTACGGAGAACAGGGTTGCGATTACTCGTTACAAAATATAAAATAGGGAATTATTTATAGTGTTCACCGAGGGTGCTCTAAGACCAATAAGACTCAAGAGCTCAGAACAGTTTACAGTACCATTTAATAGCTTACATAAAAATAAACAGTCAATGTAATTACGCCTTCTTCCTAGAGCGGATATTTTACATTGGTTCTAGACATCGGAAATAGGTAAACCACACAAATTTGGTTTAATGGTATCAATTTTATCGACTAAGCCTATTCGTCGGGGGCTCCAAATCAGTAGACTAAACTCCAAGACGGACCGAACTAGAGCAGAGTACAAGACTTTTAGACAGACTTAATTCATATCCGCAAAGTTACGTTTAATAAAACCCGAATTTCTAAAAGCCTTTGGGCAAATGATTTCTATATGGCGTTTGAAGTCCGACGATAGATTATACCGAGATTTTCGAGATTATATACAAGATATCTCGATCAACCACATTGATTCTAGTCCTAACTAGATTATAATCAAATAGTGTAGGTGAGAGTTTGTGATGGAAGGATATTTTCATATATATTTTAATTGTATTTAAATGCAATCCGTTGTCTGATGTCTGAACACAATGTTGAGAAGAGATCTAAGTCCATTTGTAGTTTTACACAACCACTAATATGATAAATTGTAGAATATATTTTTAAATCATCAGTGAATATCAGAACTTACTATATGTTGAAATACTGAATTTATATCGTCAATAAAAACTCAAAATAAGAAAGGAGATAAGTGGCCCCACTGAATCAAGCCAGATGACACTGATAGAGGATTGGACTTAACATTGTAAATTTCTACAATTTACTTGTGATAAGTTAGTTAAGTTGACACCCATGATAATACACTGCAATTTAGTAAAACATAACTATTAAAATTAGTAGGAATATGGTATATACAATTTTTTATAAATACATATATTTTTAATAAAAAACAAATTTTTGACGCCCAGGCAATAACAGCGGGACAACTAGTATAAGTATGTAATATATACATGATAATCTATTGAAAAAAACAATAATAATAGCATTGCTTGTAAAAACTAAAAAAAGAATTATACACAACAAATCACAGTTCACTAAAAAAAAAAAAAAATAGAATATGCAACAATTCCTGATATTGCTGGAAAATTAATTCACACTTATATTTATTCAATGAATTCAAGTTATAATAGTTATAATAGCAATCCTTTGAAAATAACACATGGTATACCATCATAAGGTACAAACTTAGGACCATTATTGTTATTATTTTCATACATGGTTTGCTTAAATTAGTCATAATTGTTTGTTGTGTATGTTTTGCTTATGAAACCGTTAGTTGTTAATGGTGTTAATCCTAGTCTGACAACAATTTTTTTAGAGTTAAGTTCAAACAAGACGGAATATATGTGTTTTAATATACGACAAATTAAATTAAATAATATTATGATATAAATGTACCTCGAACATATGATATTATCCCTACGTGTAGTTATATATCAATAGAAAAATAAATATGCGCTAATTCCTTAACTGATGCCGGCTGATTGATGAACGTACTGCAATATTGTTAATGTTAATGCAATATAATTACTGTTATATTATTGTTAATATTTCGTAAATACCTATTTGCTGACTACAAAGACTTAAATGCTTGAATCAACAACTAATATTTCCAAACAATATGAAGTCAAAGGGCTTGAGTTTTCTTTTTAGAATTTTCCATGTAATAATACGTTTAGGTATAATGTAAATATAGGTAATAATTAGGTATAATTGTTTAAAATATACATGGTTGTGGTTCTATAACGACGACAATTCGAATCAATAAAATAATTGTACTTTATAAATACTTAATTTCGAATAAATACCTATTACTTATTTTTTACTGTTTGACAAACCGCTGTTTCGTTTAACTATATATATCTGGCAATGGTAAGATTTTATGTTTGACAATGTTACATTTTAAAAACTTTAAGAAAAGACCAACTTATGTGACTTAAGCTGATTAAACTTTATCATACATGTTTTCAATTTAAATAACATTCATCTGCTTAGTATATAATTTGAAATTATTTTACCTGTGCCTGATTTCATGATTGAATGTTTCCTCCATTAGAATTCTAACGTTTGTGATAAAGAAATGAATAACCTACAAGAATCGCATATTTTTAAGAAAGAAGTGTTTAATGATCATATGACTAAAAAATACATAGAAAATCGCGAAGAATCAAACGAGTGTCTCAAAAAACTCAAAAGTAAATTGTCCATTGAAGTATTATCTATTATAAATTATTAAACAAATTGGTATTATAGGTAAAAGTTATTTTGGCGCGCGAGTGTTACTATTTAATATTACAAATTATTAAGTAATATTGCTTAGATATAAGTAATTATTTTAGTATTATGATGATATAAATACATCTATATTTTATTACTTGTTTTAGTGAAAGAGGATTTCAATATTGGTACACCATCGGATGTTAGTGATGTTTCTGACACTTTAAAAGAAGTACAGGTACGAAAACTGTTCTGTAAATTAATATAAATTTCAATTTCGAAAAGTCGAATATCGTACACGAAGATATCGATGTTAAATTGACCTATACCTTCTCTCTTTGTCAACAATTGGTAATCACAATCTGAGCCTAATCTATTTTTTAATGTTATTATAAATAATAGTTTATAATAAGTTTATTTATAAGTTCCACTGGCTGGGTATAAGTCAAGGGAGTAAGAACATATAAATCTTAACCTACTTATTGAAAGTTTGAATTTATTTAGTTCAGACATTTATATTATATTTTTCCGTCGTTATACAGTGGAAAGTAGTCGATCATTATGGTGGAGACGAACTTAAATTAAAATATGAGAATAAAATAAAATTAGAAACGATCGAAAAGGAGTTCGAGGGACTAAAGGTTGTTTACCGTGCACGTGTTTGACAATCCGTGGATCTCTTTAAGTTTTTACATAATAATGCTTCATAATTTATAATATTTAGATACAAAACGATTTAATTGCGGATGAAGTTCAGTTAATTACCAACATATACAAGTCCAGAAATGATCTGATATCAATGGTCAAAGACCAAATTAACAAGTACACACAATACGCATTTACCCGATTTATATAATATTATATCGAATCATCGTTTTTATCGCGGTAGTATATAATATTATGTAATATATTGTTATGTTCTCGTTAACTTTACCTATATATAGAGTTCAAAACGAAATGCAAAGAATACACAACAGGAAAATAAAAAACGAAATGGAAAATGCAATATGCTTTAAAACCATTGTAGACAAAATGGTGGGAATTCATAGCCATATCGACCAGTTCAAAGAGACGGTTGACGGTTTGGAGTAAGCTGTAGAAGAGGCGTGTGAAAATAAAAAAATCATGACAGAAATAATGGAGGTTGCCGAGTATATGAAGGACCAATATCGTTTGCAGATGACCGAAGATCGGAGGCGTTTTACCGAGCAGATCAATAAAAACGCCAGCGAAATCGACCAGTTAAAGGTGGACGAGGGCAATAAAGCTATTGAAGTCAATGATCTGGAAAAACGCTACGCTATTCAACAAATTCACGTTGATTGGCACCAGGAATTGATGAAACGCGTTGAAAAGTACATTGCCGACATGGTATGTACCTGCTGTATAAAAAATTATAACCTATCCATATTTTAATATTTACTGACATCGATAATTGATAATATTATAACGATGATGATTGACACGCTTTACGCGTCTGTATCGAGTCCGTGTATGGTGTATAGTTCATAATATTTGTTCGCAGATAGATAACAAATATATTATACAATAGGCAAAATGTATATGTAATTAATTGCCTTAATCTACCATTGAATTGAAAACTAATCAGTTTTTATTTATTAACAGAACTAATATAAAAAATGTTAATAATTGTGCCAAGTATAAATTTTATAACACGCGCAATTGAGTGCATCCTACAAACTACACTTCAATATACAGTGTATGCATATTACTAATAGGTACCTATTATGCATAAGTATCGAATTGTATGTCCCTACGCATTCCTACCAATAAATTATGTCAAAAATCAATGGGTAGTATTAAAAGTATCAAAATTACTATAATATTGCAGTTATCAATTATCTATTCGTACTTGAAACAATTGGAGAACGAAAATAATCAGTTAGCGGTGCCCAACGAGAATCACAAAGATGTCGTTTTGCTATTAGTTGTGAGTAATATCTACGCATATTATGTATCATTATTTGTCTTATTACACAGTGCGTTTGCCCAAAGAACTAAGAAGTATCAATGAGCACTGTGTGTACATTTATAGTGTATAGTAGGTAGCTCAAAAATTGACGATTTTGAGTTATACGTGTTTTCTTATGGTAAAAATAGCACACTTGACATTGCACTGTATTGTATTGAGTCGTACCTACTGTCAAAATTGAATGCGTCAATCTCTATACTATAATACCTATAACATTAAAGGAGATTAAATATTTCAATTCATGCAATGAGTGTATTATTTTGAGTTATTTTACTGCAGTACCCATACGTATGTTTAAGAAATACCGCTGTATACGAGTTTCACCTCAAAATTACATAATATTATAACATAGGTGATAGGTAATTCCATTAAAGGATTATAAATAGATTATGATAACAATAATGTATTATCTGAACAACACACCACACACACTTTTATGATGTGAAGGCTTAACTTTGTTTCTTATTCAATAATTTAAATATTACACTGAGTTTGTTTTAAATAATAATAATAATTATGGCATTTCAATCTCATGTAAAACAAATGCTTTATTTAGCACAATTAGGCAAAACAAACATTGAGTAAAAAATCACAAAATGATAAACTGCCACCGAAAAACAAAAAAACTTTTAAGTAAATATTAAAATATAGTAGTGGTAGTATAAAAAATAATTGTATTTAATTAATGAAAACTTTTTCAACAGTATATTTTAATATGATTCATTTGTTTTCAACACTTGTTTATGATATTATACCAAAATTTCAAACATTCATATCGTGTTAAATATTTTTATTTATCAGTGATTTAGGACATAAAAAACTTCAACACTCAATTTTCTCAAAATCATCAATTTTTATTACACTAATGTGCTCATAGTGCGAATGTATTATCCATTATTATCCATGTAAGTTTATTACAGGAAACTTATGACTAATAACTAATTTAAAACTATAGTAGGTAACTACTATACAATAATATCAAAGTAATTCTTGAGATCCATGACGCTGGAGTACTTTTTAAAATATTGTCATATAATATGATACATATTTTCACCACAATATAAATATTCACCATTTTTTTGATTAAAATAATAAAACTAATAAACCCAATTTATAGAAACAATTGGAAGAAATTTACGGGATCATCGGAAACAAGAAAAAAATCAAGACATGCGAATAGAATAACCTGCATATTATACAATTTAAGGACAACCACGTATAGAAAATGACGAGGAAAACGATTTTTCTGTTGATTTAATATTTTAATAAAGTTAAGCAACTCATAATGGTGAAATCACGAAACCATAACAATAACTTAGCACTTTTAAGCACTATAGCAATAAGTTATCTTCATTACACCAGCGCTTGGAAAGTTCCTTTAAAAAAATAATTAATTTACTTCATGTTCATATTTTTAAAAAGGACCTAAATCTTTTCTCGTTCCCGGCTTAAAGAGAGGAACAAATTTTTTTCCCCTTTCTTAAATAAAAAACATTTTTCTTTCCTCAATAATTTTAAAAGTGTATTTATATAGTTTGTAGTAATACAGTGTTTAATTAGGTAATAGTTGTTTGTTTTAATACGTTTAATTTGTTTATTTTATACATGTTAAGACCAATAAGTCTACCGTGACTAACTTGAAATGTTCTAAACATTATCAATATCATCGTACATTGTCGTAATGTCGTAATTTGGTTTATTTATATACCTAGTTTAGGTAAGTTTAGGCAGTTTTTTTTTATAATGACTAAATGAGATGTCTAAAAAAAATAATTATAAAACTTCTCTGATGAAAATTATTAAAATTCTCTATATTTATAAGAATATAAATGAATGAAAACAAATTAAATCGTTTGTTCCTCTAAAAAATGAAAGAAAAAATGATGTCCTTCACAAGAAAAAGGAACTATGTTCTCGTTAAGTTCCCGAAAAGTAAAAATTGAACGAAATCATTGGAACGAGTTATTTTGAAAATGTTCCTTCCAAACATTGCATTATACGTGGTATTAGGCGATGGTGATGAAGTGTCACTATATTGCAACAGACTGCTGCGGCATCCTTAAAGAATTGATGCTTGTAGACCATACTACATATAATATATATTATTTATAAATAATGGATAAAAAAAACAGCACTAATGGACATTTCAACAGAAATATAAAAAAGCAATCATTGAGTTTAACATTTGGACTAGGTTCCTACTTACATAATTATTGTTATATTATTGTTCATACAAATTTAAAACTTCAACAATAAATAATTACAAATAACTATGGTACCTACTACCCAGATACAATAATAAAGAATTTAAAAATGATTTTATTTAAAAAATTAAATAAAATTTTTTTTTAATTAAAAGTATTATTATTTTATTATTATTTATTATACTTTTAATTTTAAATGTTTTGTATATAAATAAATACAACTTAAAAAATTATTATAGTAATATTATTACTGATTCAATTAGTAATAAATTATATTGATTTGTAAAAATAAGGAAACAATAATTATAGAATGAAAATAAACGAATGTATACTATATTGGTCTATATAAGACAAATGTCTCATGTTCAATAGCGGTTTAAAACTTTTCAAAAAACATTTTACATTAAATATAATGACTATAGAATTAATGGAATCTCTAGATGAAATATAATTCTAGTATACTTTACAAAAATGTGTATATTTTTTTCAGTTAATGATGATTTTATTCAGAACTTTTTTTGATATAAAACTCTTCTTTTGTTTGAGGTGGCAATAGCCACGGGAGTTTAATAGGAATTTCTTTGATTTCATTTCGATCAGATTCGCAAGTTGCAGTTAAAATAGTTAAACTTGATTCCTCGTCAGCATTATCATGATCGATTGTGTCATGAGTATTCAACCTTTTTGGGCATAGGATTTGTGAAGTGTTATTAGTTTGCTCCGGACATAATAAAGGTAAACTTTCGAAGCTTTGTCTTTCATTTAAATCGAGATTTTTGTACGTTTCAGAATCGTTGTCCTTTAATAATGTGTTATTAATTTCGATTGAACCGCCGAAATTTCGATGATCATTATTTATTACATTATTATCATACGTTTGACTACTATTCTCGTTGAAATCAAAATTCGTCTTCGTTTGTTTTCCACTTTCATCTGTATTTAGTTCGTCATTCACGTAATTTATCTCTGCATAAACTAATTTATTTTCGGTACGTTCAATCATCAGCTTGTTCGAGTCGTTTGAACATAAACGGCCATCAGTATACTGTTCAAGAGATGGTTCAGTATTGTTTACCTCGGCGTCATTCGCAAACTCGTCGGCTTTGTTTTCAACGAAATGTTCACATTTTTCGTTCAATCTTTCTACAGATTCGACACCATCGTCTGAGACACCGATGATCGGGTGGCGACCACCGCTGTCTTCTTGGCTTCCGCCACTCCGTTCCCCTGCAGGTAATCGACGCAAATGATTTATGACGTCACTCTCGAATTCACTTAAACCTTCGTCGTTATTAACAACAACGTTGTCGTGTGCCGAACGATCAACTGAACCGTCAGCTGCAGAGTTGTCTTCGGCGTCGTTATTATCGGCGATTTCGTTTACCAATGTACTTGCGTCTTTGATGGACGATCCGTCGTCGGTGGAATCGTCGTCTGAAGAATCGCATTCATCGTAATAGTCTTTGGACACGATCAAACTGGCCGTAGAATCATGATGGGAAACATCGACACCTTCCCCTTGGCCACTGTCTCCGGAGGCCGATGGAGTAATTTGTACGTTCCTATTTCGGCGCAAACTTATTAGTGCGTTTACGGAATCCGAAATGGTTTTTTGTTCGATTTCGTTTAATTTAGTTCTCATGGCTTGTTCCGCTTCGATACCACCCGTACTCCTGGATATATAAAAAACGTATTTAACTATTGCACCTAAGTGGATACCTGTGGTATAAGTATTGTTTTCAAATGAAATTTATAATTAATTCTCACCAAGCTTCTGCACACAAGCGGTCCTTTTTGAATATTGGCCTCTCGTCCAGATTACGAAGTTCTTTCTGTAAAAATAAACACAACATTCGACTTTCTTAAATTAAATAGAATAAAAAATTGTGTGTTTATTAAATTACAAAATAACATATGTAAACGTATATTATTTTTCTACTTGTGTTTTATATTCTTCAGTTGATTTTGTAAAAGACAAACACATAAATAATATAAGTGTGAGCTCTATATGTGAGGCTATCTATAGTAGGTACTAAAAAAAATTAGAACGATGTTATACTATTTCATTTTAAATATAACTTTACTACTTACACATTTTATAGTTAATGTTTTCCGATAGTTTTTTATCTTCGAAATTACACTATTTCCAGTTAAAGACAAAACGCGCAAAGATTCCATGTTGGTAAATACCTTTAAAGTTGGTAAATAGAAAAAAATTGAATATTTTATGCACCGTCATTTATCGGTTATACCTAATTAGTACTAAGTATTTTGCTAGAGATATCGACTTACATCAATGATTTCTGGATCATCTAAGTAATTGAATGAAAGATCGAGTATAGACAAGGTTTTACAGTTGGCCAAATGAGCAATGTCGCTTGCTGTAGAAAGCTTGTTGTGAGATATAATCAAAGAATTCAGGTCTTGCAAGTGATCTAAAATTCATAAAAAAAAAAAATTAGCCATTATTTTTCAATTGAATTCTCCTGTTACATTACTTGCCTAAGTTTTCAATAATTTTAACGAAATTATGGCTCAAATTTATCGTGTTCAGTTTGATCAAGAAATCGAGATTTTCGATTTTGGAGATCGCGTTGTTGTGCATGTATAAACCGACGAGCTTTGTTTGATTGTCGAGTCCAGAAATGTTCGTTAAGCAATTGTTTTCTAACCACAGACATTTTAGCCCAGTATATTCTTCCAAGTTTTCAATCTTTGAAAATCCTTGAAATAACATTATGACATTAGGTATATTAACTACACATTGCCACATAGGTATGTGTAGACTTATTTAAAGAGTTGGACCGAACTCTTAGTCCAAATAATTATAATGGTACAATTGTATTTTATATGTATAACTACACAGTAAGCATATTTTTCACATACCTCTAAAATGAAGATACAGTACATCATTGTGACTAGGGATAAAGTACAATTTATTTTCTTTGCATATTTCTTTTAGAGTTTCTTTCGTCATTCTGAAAATTATATTTGTATCCAATTTTATTTATTCATATTTGTATGACTTCAAATAAAAATGAAATGATGGTTCTATTTAGTACAAAATACATGTATATTGTATAATATATATAATGTAGCATAGTGATTGTATTATTATATGCTAGCATTTAAATTTAAAACAACCTACTCTAATTCAAATTGTATTGTGATTTGTGGTGCTCTTTATCACTTGTATTGGCATATATTATGTATTTAGTATATTTTTTTAAGACATAATATAATATATGTCATAATATTTAAAATCCATTATATGGATTAAATTGAGTTATTTTATAGTTTGTGTAATTACGTGTTTTCAGTCCAAAATTATAAAATAAGTGTATAGTATAAATATATAAGTATAAACCTACAGTCTAAAACACACAAATTAACACTATGTATAAGAACCTACTATATTACTAATACCTAAAATTATTAATTTATAAAACATGCTATCTCATCAGTAATGATTTTGCACAATTTGTAGGCTGTATATAGATAGAGAGTGAGTCAGCGAGCTATTTATCAAATTGAACTTCAATTACGTAAAGAGATATTTAATTGTTTCAATATATTAAGTGTTATAAATTATTACATAAACTTTATAGTTATTGGAAATTATTCGAATTTATGTATCGCATTAATAACTATAGAACATATCTGTACAAATACAGAATTATTTAATAAGCTATTCGTTTTCTTTCCGTTATAACTTTAAACTGATGCTGTAAGTGTTACATTATGCGGTGTAAAGCCAAAGGTATTTTATCATTTATTAGTTTATTATCAATATACTATTTACATTTCATAGTTAATATTATTATTACAACTACAGTTTTATTGAACTAACTAAGAAACTTGTTAGATGGGTAGGTTGAGGTGCTTTTATCAATGATTATATTCATGAAATAGAAAAATTGCACAACACCACATCACACACCCAGCTGTACATGCAAAAAAAACCAAGGGAAGGATATTATAAATAACAATTGGGTAGTAGTATACGTGTACCTATATTATAAGAACCACAATGTGCATTTCTAATTTCGTTGGTTCAGCAAGTTATTCTTAATGTACTTACATAATATATAAATTATAAACAATAATGCCGTACAATATAATGCAATGTAATATTAACGATTTTGTAACGTACCCAGGCTCGTGACGTTTATGAAAACCACCGTTCAATTCATCAATTTTCCCCATTTTGCCGATAATTACTTATGATTATTACTTGTATTATTTTACAAATCTATCTTATTAGAGTAGTTTTTACATTTAGTCAAGTTCTAGAATCTAGAGTGAATACGATGTTTTAGTCGATAATAACTACTATACGTTTGTATCCATAGCGATAAGTGATAACTGCAAATAATATTTACCAAACGAGTAACGACTATACATAGTTACGACTATATTATAATAATATGGCTTGTTTAAAGCTTAAAATATTAAACATTATTTATTAAATACAAATAGGCGTAAGCACAAGTTACAATTATAGTGCCTAATGGTATTATGTAACTGAACAAATACATTCAATAAAGTATAATAATGATTAATGAATACAATTTTAAATATTAAAGAAAAAATTATGGATTATGATTGGCTAACCTCATCATTCGGACGATTGACTCGTTTTTAAAATAATTTGTTGTGCAGTTTGAAATTAAAAAACGGGTAAGTTGATGTCACTCTGCTGTACTGTAGGTTACAATTAAGTGGGTCACTGTAATGGATGGTGTTAAATTTGAATTCAATGATATAAAACCAATGTATACGAAAAACTATTCTGAGCGAAGGCGGTTAGACTATAATATTACTTAGTTATTTAGTATATTTAATGATATTATTGTTGTTAAACTATTAAAGTAATTTATTTGTCAAAATGTGAACTTTACTGCCCCTAAACGTGATGACGGACACAAAAATAAATAGAATAAATAAAATAAAAAAACACACAATGTCATTGTAAAATCAATACATTCATCGCTCAGAATCTAAAATGTAGAAGTATCAATTGCGGGTGCTTTGAACAGTGTACAGAAACCAAGAGAGCTTACAATCACCCTATCGAACAAAAACTTTTAAGTTAACTATAGTGGGCAAGACGAGTAGGAGAGACAGTTTTTGTGCAGATATTTTAAAACTTATATTTACATTACTGTCGTAGTATATTTGTCCATATGTGTACCTATATCAAATGCAGTAATTTAAACCAATTTTTGTCAGAAATATCGAATTTATAATATAGGTTATAATTATTGTAATATTATTCATTATTCAATTACTATTGTCAACTCATAATTAGATACCCAAGAACCGTACATAACTGTAATAATAGGATCGTGATTCGTGATATAAATTAAAATTAGTTTAAAAATTTTAAAAATGCCATTGTTGTGCACCTTTTTTTGGTTTTTCCTAATTATTTTGAAATGTACTGGGACTAGTGGGAGTACAGGCTACAGGGGCTCAGATATTTTAGGGGCTCATAGAAATGAACTTGTTATTTTTCAAATTTTGAAATTTTAATAGGGATACTTATTAGTTATTATATATTAAATAATATATTATAGGGCCCTCAAAAAAATGTAGTACAGGTACCCAAAATTTGATGTCCCGGACTGGCCGCTTCTCTGCTAGACATTTGGTGTCGTGTCTGTTAGGTTACTAGGGTCACTGTAATGGATGTGTTGAATTTAAATCTAATGACATAAAATCGATACCTATACGAAAAACGATTCTTAGCAAAGATGG
This sequence comes from Myzus persicae, assembly GCF_001856785.1. Taxonomy (NCBI): domain Eukaryota; kingdom Metazoa; phylum Arthropoda; class Insecta; order Hemiptera; family Aphididae; genus Myzus; species Myzus persicae. Next base: position 381,321 of record NW_019102023.1, on the reverse strand, counting down.
TTGGTCAGCCTAATAAATTACTAAAATCTTTATTCTCCGTTTAATTATAATAAAATAAGTAAATCATTCGATGAAAAATTATTAACTTATGGGTGAATGCCTTATGAAACCAATGTCGTAAACAATTGAACTTGAAACGATCATACGAGTAATAAATTGATTGGACTTTCCAGTAAACTTTTTTTTATTATAGATAGAAAAAATACAAGTAATCTTGTATAAAATATTCAAATCCTAAATAAAATATTTTTTTATGAATTTCTAACTCAAGAATAACTTGCAAATTATCGTGATTTTGACAAATTTTGTCAAGTTAGAAGCTCATGAGAAATTATTGTAAATTTACGTCTAACTTTTTTTTTAATTACACTTGTAACAACTTATATTAACCATTCAAGGTTTTTGACCTAGAAAAAAATTGTTATTGACATTAATTAAATAAAAACTAGAAAAATTTTTATGCATATTAATAGCTCAAAAAGAGTCAAAATATTTTTTGCAATGTAATTGGGTATAAAAAATGTTAATACATTGTGTTCCACTTACGCTTAATGAGATCACTGGTTTATAGAATCAACTGATTATTGGAATCAAAAAAGATAAACCCAAACCAAATCATACATTAAGAATATTAAATTATTTGCCTTTTATTAGACTCAGTATGAGTTATTACTTATTAGAGATATTAGAATTGTGTACCGGATAACTGAATCACTTTAATAAATATTTTTATCAATGCTATGGCTTTTCAAACATCCAGTCAAAATTTCAAGTATTTACTGTCAATTGTTTTTGAGTTATTCCAAAAAACAAAATCGATTTGGTCAAAAATTGAATTTTTGTAAGAGTTGGAATTATTCCTTAATTGTTATGGTTTTAATCACATTTTTGAAAACTGTTGGGCATTTTCAATGATGGCCCCTTGAGGCTTGAATACACCAACTTAATACTCTTTACAACTCATTCAACCAGAAAAGTTACTTAAGTTGAAAATCAAAACATTATTTCTACGCTTATCGTACACTGACACAAAACAACAACAAAAATTCTCTTATCTCTTCCATCGGAATCTAAAATTATTTGTACGTTTGCAATACTATTTTTAATGATGACTTATCAAACTAAAAAAAAAAATTCAATTTATATATTAAACCGAAATTCAAGTAGTTATTAAATTTGCGATTGCAACAAAATGTCTTAATAAACAAAAATGGAAACGTTCTATCGTTCTATGCTCTAAGATGTAAATTTCGTCTTACGAAAACTATATAATAAGTAGAGATTATGTTATTATACTTTTTAGTAAATATCTTTTAATGGTTAAACGTAACAATATGTCAATACGTATTAATAATGACTTAACAACAATATGTTTTAATTAAGTATGATTACTTATATTAGAACAGTTTTACGAACTACTAACGTATTTTTTTTGACATGAAAAAAATATAATAGGAGGTATGCAATACTATATAACGTCATATTCAACTCGTAATTCTACGGTCAAGTTTTCAATAAACACAAACTAATTGTGAAAATACGACTATAATAGTCATTATAATAAGTGGAATAATCAAAAAAACGTTCAATGGAAGTATTTACAACTTAATTAGTTGATCATGAAAATTACAATCAAAAATATTCATCGATAAACATAGATACGAAGTCTAGTTAAAGGTCAAGGGTTAATTCTAATTAATGAAATTAATGAGTAGTTTCGTTATGTTAGATGTTTAATAATTATGAATATGACTTGAACTCCTTAATTAGGAGGTCATGTTGCTCATCAATTGATAGTTTTCTTCTGAAACTTTGAACGATAAACAAACCTAACCTACATAATAATATTTTTCGGGATTTCTGTACAGTACAGTTCTATGAGTGTTTCCACAATCCTAAGATATTAATTTTATCAAGTTACCAAAAATATATACATTTTTAAAAAATACATAGTGTAATAGGATTTATTATTTGTTTCGTTTGAGATGCAAATATTCTGGTATTCGTGTATTTAGGTTGAGTAATAATTAAATATTTACAATAACAAATTAAGATAAATATAATGCCAATTTAATAGCCAATTACTCGACGTATAAAATATTATGTGGTATTATCATTTATTATAATCGTATTATTGTAATTTGTAATAACTATAATACCAATAAGCTTTGAAACGAATTCCGCAAAAAATATCTAATAGTAAATACATATAGTATGGTAACGGCAGTAACAATATTCTAGAATTATAATTTTAAACTTTGAAAGCGACATTCAACATATTTTGTAGACCATTGTTATTTGTTAATATGTGCTTACACTAATTGTTTGATGAAGTAATATATACACATTAAATAAGCAATAGCAATAGCAATATATTATCATTCATTTTAAATTTGATAGAACTCATACTCAATATTATATAATAGGTACCTACCTATTGATATAATTTGACAACCTTTATTATACAGTTTTATTATTGTTGAGTTTTAAGTCTTTTTTTCAAATGCTGCTATCATAATTGAAAAACATAATACATAGGTACACAAATCGCATGACTCATGAGTTAATATTATACCTACTGGCTACTATGGATTATAAAATAATACATTATAAATTATTTTAAATTTGTTATTACTTACTTACATTAAAATACTAACTTATAGTAAGTACACCCAACTGATAATTGATACTAACCGTAAACACGAACCTTATTATTTAGTTGGCCTACAACTTATTTTCTATAACTTGTACTGGATTCTGGAATACAATCGTACAATTAATAAATTAATAACATACTCTTACGATAATATTAAAACAACTATAACCAATCGACTATAGGTACTGTATCTAAACATAATTAGGATTAAAAATGGATTTTAAAAAAAACATGATTCAAATATTTTTTTAAGGACCATTGTCATTAAGAAGTAATTTTATAAATATATTATTATATAGATAACTAATTTGATATTGGTCGACTTATCATTATTTTATAAACGTTGTATTATAGTTTAAAATTTGAACGTCTGAAAGTATTATATATTTGTATACAAGTTATCAGTATCAATTAAATATAAAAAACCTAATACTTAAAAACTGATATTTATTAAATTTGGAATTTCAAAATTTAAATATTTAAACACATATTTAATAACATTTTTTTTCATAATTTGGTATTAAATATCATCACATTTAATTTGGTAATTCTATATTAGTATTCATAAGGGACCTATACTGAAAAATTATGTATATCTTTATGCAATATGTATGCACAGTCTTGTAACTCATAAAATGTTATATGAAACTATAGATAAACACAAAGTATATATTGAATATATTTTTTCATTTATGTTAATAAAAAATACTTTGCCCTCAGGCTATGGCTTACACAATATTAGTAAAATACATTATTTATCATAATAACTACCTAACTTTAGAAAAAAAAAATGTTTTTTTGTTCATAATCACATAGGTTAGTACCAACCTATTTATTGCCATCGATTATAATTTATATATTATAATTATTATTCACTTCACTTTTATTAACAATGGATCATCTGCGCTTAGAAGTTAGAGTTATTATAAATCAATGGTAGTAAATAGCCTAGTGCCCAAGAAAGTACAATTTTCTTAACCAACAAAAACGCATAATTCAATTATTACTTTTTTGTGATAATATGGAGTATAGATGTACAAATTATAAAGTATAATAATATGTATAATGTATATATATATTAATTGTAATCAAGAAGGTATCCTTTCTAAATCTAATTCACATTTTATTTTAAGAAGATTTGGATCAAACGCATATTTTTCTGCACATTGATTGAATTCTTGTCCTGTGCTGGCCGCCTCAATCATAGCTTTTCTCATTCCATCGGTATCTATTGTCCTCAGGTTAGTCACTAATCGTAATGCAGCCCATACTCTTATGTGAGCCGTAATGCACCCATGATTATAATTTCCGTATTCACCACATTGATAGTCCCACGGTAACGTATAATGGTATTGAGGCCACAGGCTTTTGTTTATGACAAATACTAGATTTGTTTGAATGGAATACCTGAATCAAACAAAATAACTTTAATTCAAATCTAGTTTATACCGTTTAGGTAAAGTCGCAATTTTTCATCGACGCGATATCAGTAAGAGTCATCATAAGACCTAATAACAGGTCATAAACGGTAACGTATAGTATTATACATGAAGTCTTACAATTTTATGAACCAATAACCACTTAACTTTTTTAACTGCATATTGTAAGTATATTGTTATCTGTATAGCCGTTAGGAACTTAAATATCCAATAATTAATGTATCTATATTTTCAATTTATGAAATTAATATTATAACTTTAAAGATTGGATGTTATATTTTACATGTTAGTTGGGAAATATTGTCTATGGACTACCGTAGAACATTTCCCTATTGTTGTGAATGTTAATTAAATTAAAAAATATACTTAAATATTAAATATACTTTAATACGTTACTCTTAAGTTTAAATCTGAACGAAATAATAATCGGATTTATTAATTTAGGTACAGGTATGTATGGTATGATATAAGATATGAATATGTATTGTATTCGATAAATAAATTAAAACGCCGTATTTCTGTCAATATTTTACTTATACTATGGGGTATGTATTTTGTTTATATGTGTTTATAGGTACCTAGTGTACCTGTATACAGTGTCTATAAATCATGAGTGGTATGTTGTGTCATTATTTGTCATATTATTATAGGTACTTACATGGTTCGTTTTCAGTTCACTACTTTACTAGGTACATTATTGTTTAAAATATTTATAAACATTTTAAATTAAAAAAAAATAAGGAATAATAGATTGGAAACGTACACTCTGCTGTACATTAGGTATCTAGAGAGTCGAAATAAATGAGAATGTGTAAAATTTGAATTTAATGATAAAATCATTGTATACGAGGTGCAAAGGCGGTCAGTCAGCGTATAATATTAGTAAGTAAGGTATATTTTATGATATTATAGTGATTATAAAGTAATTTATTTTACTATTAGTCATTAATACTACTGTAGGTTAAATCCATTTTTGTCGAAAATACAATTGCATTTGTAAAATTTCATTGTGTTTAGAAAATATAATATTATGCTCTATAAAAGTTTCAAGTACCCACGAATAATATTTTTAAATTACAACAAAATAACTAAAATCGTTTTTCTTGGTTTTGATATATAATAATTTCGTCCAAATTTGAGCTTAAAATAACTATAAAAAACTGTGTTTGAATATTTTTTAAATTTTTTGGTTACAGAATGAATTATATGAAACCTTACTTTAAAAGTTCAATCCTTGGCAATAAAAATTGAACATTTAATACATTTTCAACTACAAAATAGTTTATAAATTTTCAATTTGATAAATGTTGTCTAAATTTGAACTTTAAAAGTCTATAAAAAAAATCATGCCAAAGCATTTTTATTATTTTTAAACTTATATCATTACGATATGTGAGAAGCCTTGTATTAAATTTACAAGTTTTTTTGACACAACAAATAAAATTTTATTGACATTTATATTTAAAAAAAAATTAATGCCCATACAATTTTTGGGACCGGTACTGTAAACAAACAAATTCAAACCTAATTTATATTTTTTTCAACCTATTTTTAACATACAATTTTTAGATAAGATTATGTTAGAACTTCAAATACCTATCATGTATAACTGGCAAATATTATATGATTTACTGTATACTGAACACATGGTTAATTATTTATTTATCTTAGACACAAGCTTTGTATTTTAGTATAATGTCATATTTAACCAAAACAAAGACTTCTTAATATATTAACACAAATTACAAGTGTTATAATATTAACGTACTTAAAAGTATAGTTAAAAAGGAATTTTATTTTCCGTTTGAAAAGTAATATGCATTTGTTTATAATTTTTGAGTTGGTCTATGGACCAATAATACTATAACTCTTGCTAACTCTAAGATAATTTACTATACACCTAATTAAGTACAATTTGTGTACCTAATTACAAGTTATATGTTAAAATATATTATATAACTTATAACTTATAAATTAGATTTCAGCAATTCAGCATAACATATTAAAACTAAAAAGATAGTACATAAGAAATTAAATTAATTTTCACTACCTATTTATAGTTTAATTAATTAAATATGTTGATTTGTTAGTATATTTTTTAGCTACTTCAACAATATAATAGCACGAGATTAATTGTAAATTACTTGTTAAGTGGTTCTAATCCCCAAATTATCGTAGCCGCATTTAAAATCCAGCTGTAATGTAACGATACTGTAACTCTGAGGAATCCAACTATAAAAATTGAAGACATAAGTGACTCGTCCCAGAGCTCAGATGGCAAGAACACGGTGAACATCACCAACAATGGAGCCAACAACCAGTAAAGTCTAAAGTGAAACATGAAAATCGTATAATTAATGAAAACTTAATTGAAAAGGTTTACCTTTTTTGCCACATTACAATAGGATCTTGCTCCAGATCTTTGACATCGATAGTTTTTAACAATTTTTCATGGTCAGGATGACTTGTTACCAATTTGTTTGTAAAATATGCATAGAAAAAGCCTCGGTGTGGGTTAAAAGGATCTTTTTCTGTACCAAAATGTGCATGATGTAATCGGTGTTCTAACACCCAGTCGTAAAGTGATCCCTGAAAATAATATTATTGCATTAAGATATTTTATATATTATTAACATTTTGATGATTTGTACATACTTGACATATTAAGGCCTGTGCAAAAGCCAAGAAACCTCTGAGCACGGTACTGGCTTTAAAGCTTAAATGTGCCCATAATCGATGAGCTCCAGCACTTAAGCCGAGGACAGACACATAGACAAGACAAATCGCTACGAAAATGATAGCAATTTACTATTTAAAATAGGTTACCTACCAAGGTAGTAAATATACAAATATTGTTAGTTATCTGTAAACTTAATAATTACTATAAAATATAGTAGTCCATTTAGATTGGAAAACTACGAAGTAAAGTCCGATCAAAGCAGAAAAATGAAGGTACAAATAATAAAGAACACTTGGCCATCGTGTTTCTCTTGGTATTCTGGTGTCCTTGTCCGTCATTATAAATAGCTGACCAAAATTACCAACTTTGAAACTTTTTTTTATGCACGTATTTTTATTTTTATTATACGTTGAGATCTATATGTCAAATAAATACTAATTCAGATACGCATTTCTACAAAAACATAAAATTAGGTATAATTAAATTAATTACAAGCATCCACAGAAATTGATATCTATAAATATCATGTACGTACCTAACAAATATAATTCGTTATTTGTGTATCATAAACGTGTAGAGTAAAATTTATTGATTTACCTTAAATAAACGTACTTACCTTGATGTTGAAAACCTCTTCGTCGAAGTCCGACGAACAACTGTGCGAACGTATGCACCTCTTGAAGGTCAATTGTATTCGTCGACCTGTTGGTTTTACATACATACGATTTGATAGAATAGATTTATAGTATGGTGTCTACGTTTGTCGCATAGTAATTATTATGCGTACATATTCCATATATTGTACTTGTTATTTCGGTTAGACAATAGTTTGTCTAAATAATACGCAACATTATCTATGTACCTATGCCGTCGAGTGATATTGGTTTACCAAACAACTCTTATAATGTATGAAATCAATGTATCCCGGAAATCCTGTACTGTATACTTACATTATATTGTACATATTATTATACACGATATTCACACATTACTTATTAGTCTTACATTTAAAAAATAATATATTTGTAATGTTATTATACAGATATAAGCACAAATATCAGTGGAAAACTGCAGTACTATGCAGTGTCATGCAATGGTTTTAATATAGATCTCCAGTTTTGAGTTTCTATAAGTAGGAAAATTATAGTATTAAACTAATATAATCATGAGTACTTAATATATGTATTTAATTGTCAATATAAAAATAATATCATTGATTATACATTATTATTATAATATAATATAAGATTAATGAAAATATGCACTTGACGAAAAAACCAGAACTAGCTGATGCTAAACGAATACAGTGGTGTAAAACAATTAACAATACAATATTATGTTGAGGAGACAATCATTATATGACAATCAACGCATTTGGAATTCTAGCGAACTCATTAAAATTGTGCGAATTTTAATGAAAATAATCAATTTATTTTAAACCCATACTAGCCGTTACTAGACACTAGTTAACAAGAATTTTATTTTACATGTATTAATCAATCTATATGGATAGCAAGTATAAATGTGAACTTACCTATATAGTATCTATACTATATTATAGTTTATACATAGCATTTAAAATACATGTATTAAATTGTTATATTATTTTTAAGAATAAATGAATATCAATATGTTTATTGATTGTTTCCCATTTACAATACATATCATACTAATATAGTGGGGTCCCCAACCTTTTCCAAAAAGTGAGCTACTTTAAAATGTTTATGTAGGTACCTACCTTGTTATTGACCACTTTTTATTTTGCGAGGTACTTTATTACACTTATATTATGCGACTCAAAATGAATTGTATAATAATATTCTTCTTTTATCATTTCTTCATTGGAACTCTTTTTTTTTGTTAATAAGTAGAAATACTTTAATTTGTATAAAAAACTTGAAAGTTTGCTTAAGATTATGTAATCAACCGATATTGCAATAATTAATTCTTAATACGATCGACCAATATTCCTCTAAAGATCGATAAGTCGATCGCGATCGACTAGTTATTGATCCTTCATTACCTCATAATATAGTTCATAGTTATCAATTTATCACTGATTACTTATTATTTACTACTTATATAAAGATACTCTATGAGAATTTAAAAATGTTAATAACCTACAAACCTTTGTTGACCAAACTTAAATGAAATGTTTAAAATTATATCTAAATATGAAAACTATTTACCTAAAACATTTTATATAATCCATGGTATATAACAAAAAATATTCTGAAAAGCTGCATAAAACCTTGTAAATATTAAGAATGAAAATATGGAAGTTAACATTAGAAGTAATTTTCAGTTCATACCACATTTAATCCAGCATGTATGTTTAGATTCCATTTGGAGCAGTAAAAATGCTTCAACTTAACTTTGAGGGTGGTTTCTAGAAGAAAATTGGATCTAGTTAGTACTTTTTGGTAAGTAGTTTTCAAAATAATCAAAAAATAACTAAAATAAAAACGGGAATATTTATGCAATACCAATTTAAGATAAAATTTGATTGTGTTATTTTATTGCGAATGAAAAATGAATAACTGAAGGATATAGATTATAGGTACTTGAAATCATTGTCATACAATTTTTATAATAGCAAATTTTCTATAGACACCATTATATTTTCAAAATATTTTAGATTTTTTTATCTATTCATATAAATTTTAGATAGGCATTTTACAACTTTTTTAGTTTTTTTTTTTTTAAAGCTTGTAATTATAATACAATTATATTCCTAAAATATCCCCATGTTTTTCGAACTTTAATTTTAAAGCATCGAAAATACATATGTAGTATGTACTATGTATATATATTCATCTTTTTGATTGAGATTAAAAATTCAAATCACGTTTATTATATCTTATATACAATAATTAGGTATTTAAATGAATAATAACGATTTTAGTTGGTTGTTATTCTAAAATATCGAGAAGATGCTCAACTGTATAGTAACTTTTGAATTTTATGGCGTACTATTGTGTTCTTTATAATCGACATTGAGAAAGTTGCTGTAAGGGATGCGTTAATGCTGTTTAAAACTAAAAAGCTCTGAAAGATCCAAAATATTTAGAATATTTTATCATCTTTGGTAAAAGCTGATTATGTAACATGAATATTTAATGAATCTTTCAAATCTCTGAAAGTATTTATTTTTGAATTAGAACCGAAAAAATAATTGATTTTGTCGAAACGATTTTTGCGTAGAACACTTGTTCACTCACAGTTCACAACACTGTTGTCATTAATCTTGACAAAATTTGTTCCACTAAAAAAGTATCATAAGACAAAAATAATTTTAAAACCAATACATTCATCGAATATTATTCATAGCGACTTTTCGACTTACGTCATTATCTATATTATTGTTTTTTTTTTTTACAAAAACAGTGCAATTTTTTAATATCAAGACTAATTTAAAGCTATTTATACCACAAAAAAATTCACATCGTTGTATAGTACGTATTGATATTTAAGTTAATAAAATTAATACATATTATGACTTAATGCTATTTAAATGGAAATTGTTCAATGCTTATTATTATATAATACATTATAATTAATAATTATTAAAAGTTATAGTATAATTAAATTATAAAATATCTATAGAAAAATAAAATAGAGGCTGACACAGGCACGTGTGTCACCGCTCAGAAATTATATTGTCAGAATCATATTTCGTATGCAATAATTTACCATCGAATTTAAATTTAATGCATCGATTACAGTGCCCTACCTCCTAAAAATATTCTCCCTATTTCTTAGATGTAAAACGCAGAATAATTGTAGTTAGTACTTTTTATAAATGTTTAAATTACAAATAACATTATAATTTTGGTTTTGCCTTATTCATTTATTATATTGAATATTGATTGGACTAATTAAACTTTGATATAGTGACATAGTGTATTTAATATTTATTAGTAAACACGTCAATAATTGTGATTTCTTATAATGCAATAAAAACCCAATAAAAATGAAACAAATAAAAATAGGATACTGATGTTTATAAAATTATGGTTTATTGATTGGTCCAATACTCCAATGTTCCACATGATACACTTAAAATTACTGAATCAAAGTTGGATTAATAAAATAAAATCACTTAGTCATAAGGATCAATATTTAATAATAATTGTTTGGAATTGCGTATTTGTAACGTACATATTTACCTTTTTAATCTATACTCTATAGAGGTATTTTCAAAAATAATAAACAACATTAAAAAACACTGTTGCCTTATTCATCTTTTTATTTCCCGTAAAAATGTATGATATGGCATTTGAATCACATAAAATAATTAATATTCAAATTTAAATTGTATTCGGGCATTTTAGGGACTGCTTACTAACAACCGATAAAACTAATAAGAAGCAACAAAAAATTATAAATTATACTACGTCGAGGTATGTCTAAAAAATGCATGCTATAAACTCATGTGTACAGAAGAAAATTATTACGATAAGTGATACGATTGCAAATTGCATAAATTTAAAACCAAATCTATAATTAGGTATTAATTACATGATTTTAGATAGTGTGCGCTACATGTTGTACATAAAACAAGCCACGTAGCCATTGAGGTATGCAAAACAAATTTATTAATATTTTTATTATTTTTAATTTCAATATTGTTGTTATTAATTTATGCAATCTATTTATTTATATATTATAAATCATCGGATGAAGTTGTACTAATGACTAATGCACTTTTTATGTCTACTGATAAATAAACGTATGTCTTGTTTAATAAATATTATACATTAGATATTAATTAAATTTTAATGTCTAATTCTGATATGATCTACCTTATCATCAGTATCAACTGTTCTATATTTTTCGAGATGTACCTAATACTTAATTATTATTTATTATATTTTTACAATATTTTATTAGATATGTGTTACAAACTATGTAGTAGGTTGCAGCTATAGGCGTAGAATGGGGGGAGCTAAGGGGGCTATAGCCTCGGTGCAGTAAAATGTTGAATACTTAAATAGTCAAATATTCAAACATAAACAGTATAGGTATGAAATAAGTGACACCAAAAAATTCATTCCATCACAAATATCGTGCAATGTGTCCCGGAAGAGTTTAAATTAAATAAATTATTCAGCTTTATAAAAAATTAATATGCATATAATATTACGAATCAATTTTTATAATACCAATTATTAAAATAAGTATACAAGCATAGGCGGACATCAGGGAGTGAACCAATGCGTATGTTCAGTACCTATCTATAATTCCAATTTTGTGTTATTAGTAAGGCTGTGAAATTGTAGATAAGTGTTTTTTTAGCTGATTGTGTAATATAGCAAACAAAGTACATAATTTGAATTATGTTATAAGTTATAACACTTATAAGTTATAACAAATCCATTTATGAAACTTTTATTTAACAATTTTTAAGTTTTTAATTGTTTTTGGCTTTTAGGTTATATTTTTATTTTTATTTCATATTCTCGTATTTTTTTAATGAATTAACATCTTTGAAAACATATTTTTTGTTTGATCACAAACTTTATATACCTACTCCAAATTTATATTTTATAAAATAATATTTATCGGCTATACGGGTTAGGTAAAGATAATGATTCGATAAAATAAGACAATTTCTAGATTAGTTATTACTTATTCGTGGCATATCTGATATCAGTATATCAGTCACGAATTTCCAGAATTCCAGATTAAATTGGTTGATTAAGAGGACGTCACACCTCCATGTGTTGTCTTCGTCTTACTTCTTACAAATGTACAACATAGCAAAAACTGTTTTACGCAGGATAACTTTTATCTTTCTGTGTTTGTAGTAGTGGCTCCAAAACTTCTGAACATATAGAGTAGAAAATTATCCATGCAACATTTACAGCGTGCCTATATTTTAGATAACATAAATACAATAAAAGTTATTTGCTTCTAAACATTTTGTTTTTTTCATTTGCTTATAATGATTGGATAGTGTAATTAAAAAAAACATGCTGTTGCAAAGATAAAGTTCTTCTTTACGTGTTGTGAAAATTTGGTAGTTCTACAACAAATATGGTGCGAGAAAAGTTGTCCCGCGCAAAACAGTTTTTACTATGTTGTACATTTGTAAGATGGAGACAACACATGCGGGTGTGACATCCTCTTTTAATAATATTAAGGCAAACAAAAATATTTAAATTAAATTAAAAACCACGGGGTGTGAAGTCCTCTTAACTCTTACGCCCGTAATTCTTGAAATGTGAAACTGTAAATACCAACATTATTATTCACGGCCCTGCCTGCGCATAAAGTGTAACCACCACTACTGTTTTCGCCGTTGCCGATCCTACGGCGGTTATCGGCAACGACTCGCGAATTATGTTGAGAACAGGAGCGGGAGGGGTTACTCACACGAATGATAAAATAATACTATTTTTAAGAAGACGACAATACTCCCGCCGTTGACCGTACGGTATATATATTATACAAGATTATAATGTTTGTGAACAAATACGTAATACAGAATAATAATATGCGGGCGCCCAATCCGTTAGAATACAAATAATACAATATAACAATAATTGCACACATAATACTTCCTATAGCATATAGGCGCTTAAATACAAAAATACAAATGGCTT